>NC_061117.1:107684050-107729844 GCF_002878395.1 Capsicum annuum
TATGTAGATACAACTGTTTACCAGAAGGTAAATGGGATAAGCTAAAAATACCAATAGTAGTCAAAGGATTTAATAATGAAGGAATTTTAATTACATATAAATCTAAAAATGTAAAAATACAGATATGAGATAAAATAATAAAAATAATAGAAGAAGTCTATAATTATGAACTAACATCAAAAGATATGCTTTTAGGAATGCCATTTTTAGATAAATTATACCCATATATAATAACTAAAATAGATTGGTGGTTTGCAACACTATGTAAACAAAAAGTAAGAGCAAAAAGAGTTATAAATAAAATTAGAAAGAAAACTGATTGGATAAAAGGAAGTGAAAAAATCACATAAAAATTAGAAAATGTAAAAAATACAGAAGACACAATAGAACTAGTCGTATTTTCGATAAATAAAAAAGAAATAAATATATTTTCAGTAGATAAGGTAGAAATAATAAAGAAAAGATTAAGACAATTATACAGTGAAGATCCATTAAAAGGATGGGAAAAACATAAAACTACTGTAAAAATTGAGCTAATAGATAAAAATAACATAATAACCCAGAAACCATTAACATATAACATTGATGATTTAAAAGAATTTAAAATGCATATAGATGAATTATTAGAAAACAATATATACAAAAATGTAATAGTAAACACAATAGTCCAGCATTTATAGTAAATAAACATAGTGAACAAAAAATAGGAAAAAGTAGAATGGTCATTGATTATAGGAACCTAAATGCAAAATCTATGACATATAGTTATTCAGTACCAAATAAAATATTAAAAATAAGACAAATACAAGGATATAATTACTTTAGTAAATTTGATTGTAAATCAGGATTTTACCATTTAAAGTTAGAAGATGAATCTAAAAAGATAACTGCATTTACAGTACCACAAGGATTTTATGAATGGAATGTGTTACCATTTGGATACAAAAATGCACCAGGTAGATATCAACACTTTATGGATAGTTATTTTAAACAATTACCTAATTATATAGTATACATAGATGATACACTACTATATACAAAAACTAAAGAGGAACATTTAAAATTATTAGAATAATTTACAGATATAATAAAAAAATTGGGAATATGTTTAAGTGAAACGAAAGCCGAAATCATGAAAAACCAGATAGAATTTTTAGGAATACAAATAGATAAATGCGGGGTAAAAATGAAACAACATATAGTACAAAAAATAATAAATTCAAAAGAAGAATTAGATACAAAAAAAAAATTACAATCATTTTTAGTATTAATAAACCAAGTATGAAAATATATACCAAAATTAGCAGAAAACCTAAAGCCATTATAGAAAAAATTTAAAAAGGATGTAGAATATAATTACAACGAAGAGGATAAAAAACAAGTTTAGAGAATAAAAATACTTTGTAAAGAATTACCAAAATTACAATTCCTAGACGAAAATAAAAAATTTACATATATAGTGGAAGCAGATGCAAGTGAGTATAGTTATGGAGGAGTACTTAAATATAGATATGAAGAAGAAAAATTAGAACATCATTGTAGATACTACTCAGGTACATTTAATGAAACAGAGATAAAATGAAAAATAAATAGAAAATAATCATGTTCATTATATAAATGTTTATTAGCATTTGAGACATATATTGTATATAACAAGTTTGTTGTAAAATAGATAATACACAGGTACGTTGGTGGTTAACAAAGAAAATACAAAATTAAGTTACAACCAAGGAAATTCGGAGATTAGTATTAAATATATTAAATTTTACATTTACAATTGACGTAATCAAAACTAACAAGAATGTCATTGAAGATTACATATCAAGACAAAGCTATACAAACTGATATAATAGAAGATGATGCTTTAGAAAAGATACTCAAAACCCTAACTACGCTTTCAATGAAAGTGGACAGTATGAGTAATGAAATAGAAAATCTAAAGACTAATGAAGTTAAACTGAAGTCTAAAGCTATGAATCAGCTAACTCAGCAGTGTGCAGAGCTATGTTGATCGGAAGACAACACGATTTCAGAGCTAAAAGGAGACGTTGGGGCACTCCATAAAACCCGTAACGTTTATCAATCTAGAATTGCAGGTACAAGCAAAGGAGTTAGTGGACAAAGATATCAGAACATGAACATGAACAAGATATTTGAAAAACCATTTATACCAAAAATACAAAAGACCCATTGTTCATACCCCCACAAACTACCATATATCGAGAAAGTTTAAACCAAGATAGAAAAGCTTATAACCACATTACCTGAGCATACATAGAAAATATCCACAAAATACAGACTTATTTAAACCTTAAACCCAGAGCCACAGATATCCAAGAACCAAACACAAACTATATAATCCAAAGATTACAAGGTTACAACAAGTTAATTGCACTACCGAAAACCAACCCTAGCTTAGTTAAAACCTGTTTCAGTTATGGATTATTAAATACCGTATACACCCATGAAGGAAATGAACTAACAGATATACCAGAATCATATAGAGCATTCACCACTTATAAAAGAATAACCAAAGGAAATCTATTCTTTATAAAGTTTTATACTGCACCAGTATAGATATTATATGACGAGATCAAACTAGTTATATAAATTGTAAAAATAGGATTAACTAGAGATATGATTATACCGGAAGATATTGTTCAACAACCAGAAATACCTAAAGTTGAGATACCTAATTTTTATGCAAATAAACGAATTATTGGAATATCTTCAATTGTCCAGGAATTAGCAAATAACTACCTAAATGGAAACCCAATATGGAGTTATTAGTCAAGAGATCATCAAATGATTTATTCAAATTCAAGGGAACTATGACAGTCAGTTATGGAAGAAGCTAGACAATGGATTTTGACACTACTTAATCTAGAAAAACAACCAACTGCAAGAGCAATTAGGAAGGAATTTATTTCAGAAGAATTATTAACAAGATATTGCAAGTTAATTGGACACAAAAACCCAGACCATTTATGTTCGAGATGTAATAAAGAAGATAATATTATCCCAGAAGTTCAACTGGAATAGAGGAAGATAAAAAGACAAAGCATTGAAATATGAAAATGACATATGGAGAATAAGATAACTTTGAGAAATGTGAAATACTTAAATTATGTAAACATTTACTATTCTTTTTTGACTTATTATATAGGCCAGACTAGCCTTTTTGACTTTTCTTATTTTTTTGGCACTTGCCATTTTTTTTTTTTTTTACAAGTGTAAAGTCGTAGGACCTAGGACCATTATTAGTCTTTTAATCTTTGACAGATGTAAAGTTAAGTAGTTCTTTTCCTCCTATAAATATGTAAGCCATCCGGCTAAGTTAGAGGCTAGACTTTCAGGTGTTGAAAGCAAGCCTTCTCTCTTGTACACAAGCAACTTTTGAATATTTAATAAAAACAGGTATGTTTCAAAGGAAAAGCTATGGATGAATAAAGTCTAGAATTATCAAGCCTACCAGAACAGGTATTTTTATTTATGATTATGAATAGCTAAATTCATAAATTCCTAACAATCATAATATGATAAACTAAGTTCATAATAGTTACTATATAGTAGAATTATTCGAAGAATAATATGTTACAAAGTTTATTAGCAAAGAGGAAAAGGAGAAAAATCCTTAAGAACTATACCATCCTAAAGGTGAAACCGGTGAGGCAAGAAAGCCGTGATAGGGAAGTAACCAGTGTAGAGGTGCTGTTTAAGGGAAAAATATCTAGATTACCATGCTAATAGTGACAGAGTAACATAATTATTTAAGAATAATCTAGTACATAGTAATCTAAGATGATCATATTTTGTTATGTGTATGATTGGAAGGAGTATTTTGAAATAGCATCATGTGAAAAAGATGACTACCTACTTATCCGATGAAATGGTAGATAAATTTAAAATACTTGTTTTGTATGTACTTAAGGATATAGAAATTGTGGATATAAGAAAAATCATATGGGAAAAAATATTTGACAAATATATTTTAACTAGAATAAATTATATACCACACTTATCTGACTACTCTTACAAATACCTATATACCAAACCTACACATCAACCATGATAAATAACGTATATTTAGAATATTAGAAAATGGATATGAAAAATATACAATTAATAGAAAAACTAATGAAAAAAAATCTAGAAAAATATATGAGAACTAAAGATATAAAATATATAGAATTCCTTAATGAAAACATACAAGAATTATTAAGATTAAAACAAACAACCAGTAAATATTATGATAAAATATTTAATAACCCATAAAATCTAAGCATCATATGAATAATATGGCAAGCTGTATATCTGATGAAATTAAGATACTTGTTTTACATATCATTAAAGACTTAAAAATAGAAGACATAAAGAAAATAATATGGAAAAAAATATTTAATGAAGAATCATTAAGTCTAGAATGGTTAGAAGATATGCATAATCTTAGCTTATATTATTCAGATAGTTATTACTCAGATAATAATAGTTATTATTCAGATGAATATTATACAGATTAAAAATATTAGAATATATTAAAAGAGTTAGAGAAAAATAAAGTTGGCTATACGAAGAAATTAATTATAGAAACCAGCTTAGAAGAGGAAGAGAACAATTAAAAGAAAGATTAATTTGGATAAATAAAACCATGAAACAACTAGAATTAAAAGACAGTTAGAATATGATTTAGACATAGAATTATTCATAGAAGAAAAAGACAGGATAATTAACGAAATAGATAACGTAGAATTTAATATCAGATATTGTACAATTAGAATAAATTATTACAAAGAAAATTGCAGTATTACAACTACTTTAGGATAAAATGATAAACTATGAATATTTAAAATATTAGAGACAAGATATGAAAGAAATAAGATTAACAGAAGTACTTATGAAAGAGAATTTAATTGAATATTTTAGAACAAAACATATCGAATATTTAGAATACCTTTAAGATAATATACAAGAATTACAAAGACTAAGAGAAAAAACTTAAGAATATTACAGTAAAGCTTTTATTCAAATACCATCTAATTACCCCCTAAGATATGAACATCAATAAAAATTAAAATAAAAATAGAAATGTTTAGAAATATCCATGCACAAATAAAAATGAATCCATTAGAGTTTAAACTTGTAATATCTTGTTAATCATTCTTCTGAAATAAATACCTTCCTAATTGCTCTTGCAGTTGATTGTTTTTCTGGATTAAGTAGTGTCAAAATCCATTATCTAGCTTCTTCCATCTCTGACTATCGTAGTTCCCTTGAATTTGAATAAATTATTTGATGATCTCTTGAATAATAACTCCATATTGGGTTCCCATTTAGGTAGTTATTTGCTAATTCTTGGACAATAAAAGATATTCCAAGGGATTTTTCTCCTTTTCCTCTTTGCTAATAAACTTTGTAACATATTATTCTACGAATAATTCTACTATATAGTAACTAATATGAACTTATTTTATCATATTATGATTGTTAGGAATTTATGAATTTACCTATTCATAATCATAAGTGAAAATACCTGTTCTGGTAGGTTTTATAATTCTGGGCTTTCTTCATCCATAGCTTTTCCTTTGAAATATACCTATTTTTATTAAATATTCAAAAGTTGTTTGTGTATAAGAGAGAAGGCTTGCTTTCAGCACATGAAAGTCTTGCCTCTAACTTAGCCAGATGGCTTACATATTTATAGAAGGAAAAGAACTACTTAAATTTACATCTGTCAAAGATTAAAAGACTAATAATGGTCCTAGGTGCTACGACTTTACACTTGTCAAAAAAAATAAAATGGCAAGTGCCAAAAAATAAGAAAATCCAAAAAGGCTAGTCTGGCCTATATAATAAGTCAAAAAAGAATAGTAAATGTTTACATACTTAACGTATTTCATATTTCTCAAATTTATCTTATTCTCCATATGTCATTTTCATATTTCAATGCTCTGTCTTCTTATCTTTGTATTATTTCTCCGTGTCTTTCTATCTTTTGTCGTGTAACTTCCAGCTGTCTTCCTTATCTTCCTTTATTCCAGTTGAACTTCTGGGATAATATTATCTTCTCCATTACATCTCGAACATAAATGGTTTGAATATTTGTTTCCAATTAACTTGAAATATCTTGTTAATAATTCTTCTGAAATAAATCCCTTCCTAATTGCTCTTGCAGTTGGTTGTTTTTCTGGATTAAGTAGTGTCAAAATCCATTGTCTAGCTTCTTCCATATCTGACTGTCAAAGTGTTGTCTAGCTTCTTCAAAGCCTAGTTATGTTAAAGGTAAATATGGTATATGTATGAGTTATTTACCAAGTTATTTAAAAAGAAATGAAATGATGGTACGTATTTGTTAGTTATGGCATGTTTATGGCATGTTGGCAAAGAATGTCAAAGGTATTTAATTTGTTAGGTATACAATAGGTATGAAAATTAATAGAATATTTAATATGTTAGTCATCCAAAAATGTTATGAGGCAAAATTAATAATGAGATATATACCACCTAATTATGATAAAATCAGATTTTGGTATCCACTAAAATATTTTAAACATTGTAAAGATGAATAACGTAACAAAGTCCTAAAAATATAAACAACTAAAACAAATAATATCTGAAAAATGGAGAGAATTAAAAATAAGAAAAGAAAGACTACAATATAACATGATTGTAGGAGTATGTCAAAAATCAATAAATGCACAAAAGGAAGAAATAGATAGGAAAAAACAAATAGATAATATAAAACAAAAAACTACAGAAGAAATATGAAAAATAGAAGAAACTAAAAATAGTAGGATTGCTGAATTAGAAAAAGAATTACAAATGCTAAAAGATCTGTATGAAAAAAGACAGAAAGAAAAAGAAGAAAAGGATAAAGAACAAAAATTATTAAATGAGATAGATCAATTTAAAGAAAAATTAGAAATAAAAAATAAAGAATAAAAACCAGTGAATTAGAAATAAATACAATAGATGCTGAAGAAACAAATAATGATAATTCGGAAGATAGTGAAACATATACAAAAATCTTAACAAATATAGAAAAATTAAAAATTAATGAAAAATAAGAAGTAATTAATAGAGAAAACTTAGTAAATACAAACGCTGAAATAAATACACTTAATAAAGAAGACGATGAAAACATAATACCTAGTACATCAGAAATAAGAAAACCTACATATTATTATAAACATAAGTTTAAAAAATATGACCTAAAAATGAATATAACAAATAGACACCAAAATAAATAATTAATAAAAATTGTAACTTTTTAGATTTAGATTGTGTAATAGACACAAATAAAATAATACAACTATGGGTAGGATACATGCCAAAACAATTATTAGATAATAATATAGATATGACAAATGCATCAGAATATATAGAAAGGACATTAATAGGAACAATAAAATTATGGTCTATAATGAAGACCAAAATATATTCCTCTTTGCTTTAAACCATAATAAAATGTGGATTCCTATCTTAGCTTAGACCCAAGGGGTCAAATCTTTAACTTAAATCTAAAAATAGCTTAGTTATGGGGTACTCATGACCCAAACAGTCTTGAACAATAAATCTTAAAATGGGGGTCTATTGACCCAAACAGTAACTCTCAAGTCAACATGTCAAAATTCATACTTAAGAATGCAATTACTCATAAGGTATCTTGAAATCAGTAAGTCTCATCAATAAGCAAAGAAACATATGCAAAATTATGCTATTTGACTTTCAATTCATGGGAAGTATCAAAACCTTGCAACTAATGATAATGTGTGAAAAACCCTTACTCAATTTCATGTAAAATCTCATAAATTGCGGAAAACTTATAATTTAAAATAAGTATTTCGGTACAAGAGTTAAAGGATTACCCTTGTTCAAACTCCACATACCTTAGATTGTGAAATTGGATAAACAAGCTTGTTTGAAATTCTTTTAGGAACTTTTGAGAGAGGGTTCTTGAAGATTTTGACTTGGGATCCTTGAATCTTAACTCAATTTGTAAAATCTATGGTGAGTTTTTGAATTTCTTGGAGGAAGATTTGGATTTGCTCTAAAGGGTTAATCTTGAGAGAAAACCCTAGTTTTTGATGTCTATGAAGAATATGAAGCTATATGCTTCGTTTTAGCTATATCTGAGTGTAAAAAGACCAAAAAACCCTTTTAAAAATAACTTAAAATCACTGAACGGAATAAGCAATGGTGGGTGCGATGGTCCGTCGAGGGCCCGATGGTCCGTCGGCCCTGACCATCGCACCTGGGCCAGAATTAGAATTTCTACCTTGCTTGCGACGGCTGGGTCGACGGTCCGTCGCTAGATCATCAGTTTGTCGGCCTTACCATCACGCCTAAATAGAATGAGCTCTCATGCCTCCTTTACGATAGTTTGGATGATGGTCTGTCACTAGCTTGACGGTCCGTTGTCCTTCTCCGTCGCATCTAGGCAGTTTTGACTACTTTCTGTAAAATGTCCATATCTTTCTCTTTCGATGTCAGATTTTGATGAAATGGGTATCGTTGGAAAGATAATTCAATTTCCCATACGATAAAAGTCAAAATTAGGAAAATTCCATATGTTTTAAACACTAATCATTTTGGAAGCCATTCCTTAATCTTTTTAGAGCGAAATTAGGCTTCACTTGACAGTCTCTAATGACTTAGACTATGAGAGAACCTTGCAGGGTCTCACAGTCATCTTCCCTTTTTAGCATTTACTTTCACAAATGATTATTAAGTATGAGATTGATGTCAAGTCAATGGAAAAGCATGATAATTTAAGCATAAAAGGTGCTAACAAGTCGTTTAATTGATACTTATCAACCCCCCCAAACTTATACTATTGCTTGTCCTCAAGTAAATAAGAATAATTTAATAAAATAGGGTATTTCCAACTTAAATCCACCCAAAATAAATCTATACTAAAGGACTAAGCTAACAAAGCTCTACAAAGACTTTCCTAACATGGCATGGCAACAAGTAAACCAAAATTTTTCCATAAGCACATAACTATGAAGCAATGATGCAAGTTTGTATCAAATGAAACTTTCAAATAAACAAATAATCTCAAGAGGTGAAACAAAATCTTCAAATATAATTTCAATCTTCAATGCAACTTACTTCGCCCATTTACCCAAATTGAGAATAAGACTTTACCTTATACCCCAATGTATTGATGCCACTCGCATGCAAGAGTTATCTACACACTTAAAAGATATTTCATTTCTTAAATAAGATCAAATAATAAAATAATTCACACTCACTGTCTGTAAGACCTCGTGTTTTTTCTAGATTAAAATTCATTCCTAGAATGCTAAGAGTGGGCTTCAAAAATGAATAACCTTTATTTAATATGAAATTTTCAAGATTTAGACCTTCAATTGTGTGGGAAATTGAATAATCTTTTCATCGATATCAAATTCGCCTAAATACGACACTCGGTGAAGAAGTTAGAGCATTGTTAGTAATGTAGTATTCCACCTGGGCACTCACTGCATCGCGGTGGATGCTAAAATGGTAATCGTCACATTCCAGTAGTCCTATGCGATATTGGAATATTGAGGAGAGGTCGAAAATCTCAATTGTCAATTTTCTGTGGCGCAACGCGATAGCACCGCATCGCGCTAGAGTGCAAATTTGTACTCGTCCTTTTCCAGTAACTTAACGCAATTCACCGTGTCAGGGTGAAGGTGTAGTTGTCATACTCTTGATCCATAATTTGAATTCTTGTGTCATGAATTTAATCCTAAGTATGTGAATTCCTTATTAGTTGAATAATGTTCATAGAAGTCACTTAGAGCCAAGTGGAGCCAAGAACATTAGATTCGACCAAAATTTAGTATTTAATCCTACAAGGGTCTACTTTAAATGTGTATAACATTTTATATACGTGTAATTTTCCATCCCAAGACCCACCAAATTGTATATAATTGAATTAGAATTTCGATGATACCAATTTTATAAAAATCTGATACCTGAGTGAAAAGTTATAGCCATTTTAGTGTGAGGCTATAGGGAAAAATTGAGATGTGGGTTACAAATTTCTGCTTTAAAGTAATAAGGGGCAATGAGATCTTTTCCCACCTCAACCTAGGTCGTAAAAACACGATCTAAGTATTCAAATGGGGCATTATTTGCTCCCATTCTCCAATTTTTCCCTCAAGAACAACCCTAATCAATTCCCTCAAGAATCATCAATTCTATCTTCTTTTTTTTAACAAAAAGATCAAGAATTTACGGTTTCTAATCCAAGAACTTCAAGAATGATATCAAGATCATCTTCAAAGTATTCAAAGTTCAATCTTTTACATTTAATTCATCAAATCCAAACTATTAAGGTATGTGGAGTTTGAACAAGAACAATCCTTTTGTCCTTGTGGCCAAAACTTAGTTTAACTTATAAATTACCTAATTTTATATTATTTTCCATGAAATTGAAGTTAGGGTTTATACCTAATTTATATAGTTTGAAGATTATGAGTTTACAAGTGATTGAATATTGAATTGCATGACTATTTTCATGTATTTAGGTGTGTAACACAATTTTCTAGATTTTTGAAAGTGAGTTTAAGTATGATATTAAGATTCTTGATCTTATTATTTTGATGGTGTTGAAGTATTTTCAAGAAGCATATTGAGTTGGATGTTTTTTTATGATTTTAAATGTGTATATATGAGTTCTAAATTGAGATTCATACCCATTATCACTATTTACAAGATTTTGAATTTTTGAGAGCTGTTTAAGATAAATTTCATGAGTTTATATTTTCACGAGCATTGCTAAAATTTCCATATTTTAGTAAGATTTACGAATGTTTATGTTATAAAGCATGAATTTTGAGATGTTTTGACATGAGTTTGAAGCATGAGCTTTAATCCCTAAGATTGAGTTTTGATATTTCAAGAAGCTTATATTTTTAGCATGCTTTGATAAGCAAGATTTGATCTTTTGATCCTAAGCTAAGCTAAGGAATCCACATTATTCATATAGTTCATGATTTATAGCAAAGAGAAGCATAATTGGTTTTTATTATAAACCCTTAAGCTATTTTAAGGTGGATTTCCTAAATGTTCTGAGCCTAAGTATGGGAGTAGTATTTAGCACCGAGTTGGGTATGATTCTAAGGTCTCATACCCCAGAATTACGTGCCACCATAAAATTGAGATTTACGGGCCCGAGGATGAGATAGTAATCACTAAAGTTAAGGTTCTATTTCAAGTGCAAGGGTAGAACATCTCTCCCCAATGTGGGTAAGACGTTGGACTCCATGTCAGCTCACATGGTTTATATCGGTTAGAAGAACCTCCCAAAGAAGACCCCTACTCTTTAAATAGTTTATAGATTTAAAGTCTTAGTATATATTTTGAAAGTTAATATTTTAAGATTTCCAAAGTTTTAAGTTCCAAAGTCTCTAAAAGTGTTAAAGTCTTAAAGTTCCGAAGTCTTTGAGTCCCAAGTCTTAAGTTTCCTAAAGTACTATAATTCTTATGTTTCAAAAGAAGTCCGTAATTTTCCTAAGATTAAAGTGTATGTTCTGAAAGTTATTATTTTAAATTTCATCTAGTTGACAAGATTTGAGAACAAGAAGAGGATACAGATTTTAGAATAAGGTGTAATGACTCATGATATTTATATTACATTCTTCCTTATTATTGATTTATGAGATTTAGATTTCAGTTTTTGCTCAAGCTATGCGAGTCATTTATATCAGCATGCATGATTTCTATAAAGATTGATGATATTATTTAACTATTGCATACACCCCCCATATACTCAGCACATCCTCAAAGTACTGATCTAAATATTTGTTTATGTGTTATATTGTCTCATAATATAGGTACAAGTTGTAGCACAAACACCATATCCAGTCAGTTTGCAGCTTCCAGTTAGCAGGTGATGAGGTTTTTTGATTCAAGGGCTCAAGTTAGTTATACAGTTTGAGAAGTATTGTATTTTCTTTATTCAGTCGTATTGAGTTGGGGTAGTTGGGAGTCATGACCTGACTACCTATAGTCAGTACTAGTAGAGGCTTCATAGATAGTTAGTAGTGTTAATATATGTTATTTTAGTTTTGTTGTAAAAAGTAGATTTGTAATTTTGTAAATTTAGATTTTTATTGATCGAGTTTAGAGAAGTTTTATATTTCTGCCTATTTTGTGCAGATTTATGTATTTTATTTTGTTGCTTGTAAGTTTGCTAGTAGAAGGGTTAGATTGGGATCACTTATGACCTTAAGCACCGTGTGACGTCGGGACCCATTTTTGGGGCATTACAAACTTGGTATCAGAGCACAAGTTTAAGTGTTCTAGGGTATTTGTGAATCCATGTCTAGTAGATTTTTGCAAAATGGTACAGAGACGTCTGTACTTTTCTTCAAGAGGCTACAAGGCATTTAGGAAATATTTCCATTCTTTCAAGTCTCAGATTATGCTATAAAATGGGTCCCTAAGAAACTTATACAGATTCTCATCTTACTCTATTCGGGCCATCTCTGCCTTATTTTCAAGGTATCAGAAATAGTCCAACTTAAACCTTAACTGCTAGGGCTTTCTCAAATAGTCTCCTCAGATAGTTATGGGATTATAAGGAGGCTAGAAAGTATCCCATTAGTGCTTTTAAGTTCCAAAGTTTGAAGGGCTTTATTCATATTTATGGAAAGTCATGCACTAAGACCTAGCCAGGTGTGCTTTAAGATTTTTCCTTAGAATCCATAATGATAATCCATACTTCTCTATCTATGTACTGTTCTTGAGGTAACATGATCGGCAAGTTCTAATTCCCTCCCCTGAAGAGGAGCCTTCTAGTGTGTTATAAGTCCCTCAAGTTTAAAGTTATGTCCTCATTCTTATGAGCCTTTCAGCTAAGACAGAATAAGATGTGTATTCCTAGATCATTGAATATTGTGTGTCAAGTTTCCATCTCTTGTAATGATGTTATCATTGTGTTATTGAATTCAAAGTCTAGTGAAGTCGTGCAGGGCTCTTTCGATTCACTAGCATAGTTGCTTTGTTATTCATCTCATTTTCTAGTTCAAAATACAAAATCAAAGTCTAGTGAAGCCGTGTGAGGCCTATTTTGATTCACTAGCAACTTGTTGTTCTTGTGTTGGTTGGAACCGGGGGTTTAGCGGTGTAGTGACGAGAAAAATGTTAAGGGAAATTTATTGAATGTCTTTATAGCTGAATCTGTTGTATAAGATTGAGTTAGTAATGAAGTGTTATGTCTTTGTGTGTTAATTTAGTAGAAGTTAGAGAAGGAGTCATTAGTTAAGGTGAATTTTTATTGCTTGGATTATGAAAAGAGTTGTTGACGGTGTTTGTTGTGCAAGAAAAGTATAGGTTATTGATGAAGGTACTTGGTGAAGGAGCGTTGTTAATTTAGGCATCCCTGAGATTGCTAGAGGGAGTTTAGTTGAAACTTATAGAGCTATGAACTAAGTTTAGCGGTATAAAAGGGGTAAATAGTAATGATGTGTAGAAGGAGGATGTGTTAATGGATTTTTAAATAAGATAGATCATAGGATTAAAATTCATCCTTACTATTATGAAGTTTTAGTGGACTAATGTTTTTAGATATTTGGCATGTAAGAATAATGTGTGAAGTTGTGGTTCATCATAGCTAGAACTAGAGCTAAGTTTGAACAGTTGATGGTTATCAAAGTGGATGAAATGATTTCTTGGTTAGTGATGCTAATTATATGGAAGGGATCTAGTAGGATTGAACAGTGTATGCAAGAAGTTTGATTTTAGTTATCTATAATTAAGTGTGATGCTATATGTATGGTGAAGAAGTATGCCCAAGGTGATATAGGGTTGCATTATTTCCAAGGTTATTACGTGTTGTGCGTGATTAGTAGTACAGTTGAGTTGCTAAGAAAAAGGAGACTAGTTATATATATATATATATATATATATATATAATGTTCTTACTAGCTAAGCTAAGAAGTTATTCGTAGATGATGTTGAGCCTTTTGGTGTGATCTTAATTCTCGTGGTTTAGAAATACAAGTTTAGAGAGGTGATATTAGTAAGCTATGACACAAGTAGTTTGGTTTATTAAGGATTGATGATATCCATGTTAAGTGTTAGAATCTAAGTTTGAATCCTTGAAGATTAAGTGAACAGAAATAAGAGTTAAAGCTCTAGGTTGTATGCAATAAAGATCTGGTGATACCATGAAGATTCTAAGTTAGTGAGTGTTTAAATTGTTATATGAAGACTTTTGAGGCTATAGAAATCTAAGAGTTGAATCTCAAAAGAAGATTCTAGCATTGGGAGTTACACGTTAAGATATAGTCCTTCAGGGTAAGTTTAGTTTTATGTGTATTGATTTTATGCTAGACTCTAGAGTAAAGTGATTGCAGTTTAGATTAGAGTTTATGTAGTAATTCACAGACTTAGAGCGATGGCTTAAAGCTAAGGGGGAGATAATAGGGTAAGTAACTAAGTCAGACTTCTAGATTCTAGTGGTGATGATGAATACTTGTACGGATGAATGTATTGTGTGTTAAGTAAGATCCTATTAGAAGGTTGAATATAGTTGTTGAAGTGGAATGTACAGTATAAGTTAACACGTTTAGCCAGTAATTCAGTCTAGCAGCCATACAGACCAATTTCTATGGTTTTCAATCTTCCCATCTAGTCATATCATTCTAAGAGGAACTTTGCTCACTTCATGTACCTTGTGAATTCAACTCAGTTTATGCATCACTTTCAAAATCTAGATGATCAGTCATGATTCAACTCGTAAGCTCTCATTCATTATCTCAGTCTTTTTCTAGTATTTCAATCAAATCAATATCATTCAGGGACAAACGATCCCAAGGGGGAGATGTTGTAATACCCCGAGCTTTTTATGTCATAAACCTCTCATTCATTTTCTCATGAATTCAGATCCAACCTAAAGAATTGATTACTCATAAGTTGACGCCCTCATTTCTATATCAGCCATATTGCTATTTTCATGAGAATTCATGCACTCACAGATCAGTTCAGTAACTAATTATTTTTAAGATTCAGTTATTCATTTATTCAGTTTATTTCAGTTGTGCATGATAGCTTATAACCTCAGATTCCTCAGTATTTTAGCTTACTTATGCACATTCGAGGATGAATATTCCTAAGGGGGAGATATTGTAAGGCCCCATGTTTATCCTAGCTTAAAATTCATTCCTAGAATGTTAAGAGTGTGCTTCAAAAATGAATAACCTTTATTTCATATGGAATTTTCCAGATTTTTACCTTCCATTGTGTGGGAAATTGAATAAGCTTTAAATCGATATCAAATTCGCCCAAATCCTACACTCGATGAAGAAGTTAGAGCATTGTTAGTAATGCAGTGTTCCACCTAGGCACTCACCGCATCGCAGTGGATGCCAAAATGGCAATCATCATATTCCATTGGACCTCCGTGATATTGGAGCATAGCAGAGAGGTCTAAAATCTCAATTGTCAATTTCCAGTGGTGCAACGCGATAGCACCAGGTCGTGCCAGAGTGCAATTCGCACTCGTCCTTTTCCAGTAGCTTAACACGATTTCAACGCATCGTGATGGAGGTTTAATTATTGTAATCTTGATCCATAATTCAAATTCTTGTGTCATGACTTTAATCCTAAGTAAGTAAAGTCCTTATTAGGTGAATAATGTTCATAGAAGTTACTTAGAGCCAAGTAGAGCTAAGAACATTAGATTCGACCAAAATCTGACATTCAGTCCTAAAAGGGTCTACTTTAAATGTGTATAACATTTTATATATGTATAAATTTTCATCTCAACACCAACCAAATTATAGATGATTGAATTAGATTTTCGACGATACCAGTTTCGCAAAAATCCGATACCTGAGCGAAAAGTTATAGCCATTTTAGTATGAGGCAGTGAACTGCCGCGATGGTAGCGCTTCGTGCTAAAGGGAAAAATTGGGATGTGGGTTACAAATTTCTGTTTTAAAGCAATAAGGGAAAATGAGGTCTTTTCCCACCTCAACCTAGGTCATAAAAACACGATCCAAGGCTTCAAATGGGGCATTATTTGCCCCCATTCTCTAATTTTTCCCTCAAGAACAGCCTAATCAATTCCCTAAAGAATCATAAATTCCGTCTTCTTCTTTTCAACACAAAGATCAAGAATTTAGGGTTTCTAATCCAAGAACTTCAAGAATGATATCAAAATCATCTCCAAAGTATTCAAAGTTTAAGATTTTACATTCAATTCATCAAATCCAAACTATTAAGGTATGTGGGGTTTGAACAAGGACAATCCTTTCATCCTTATGCCCAAAACTTGTTTTAACTTATAGATTACTGAATTTTATGTGATTTTCCATGAAATTAAAGTTAGTGTTTATACCCAATTTATATTATTTGAAGATTATGAGTTTACAAGTGATTGAATATTGAATTGCATGACTATTCATGTATTTATACGCGTAACACAATTTTCTAAATTTTCGAAAGTGAGTTTAAGTATGATATTGAGATTCTTGATCTCATTATTTTGATGGTGTTGAAGTATTTTGAAGAAGCATATTGAGTTGGATGTTTTACTATGATTTTGAATGTGTATATATGAGTTTTAAATTAGGATTCATACCCATTATCACTATTTACAAGATTTTGAGTTTTTGAGAGCTGTTGAAGATAATTTTCATGAGTTTGTTTATATTTTCATGAGCATTGCTGAAATTTCCAGATTTTCATATGATTTATGAATATTTATGTTATCAAGAATGAATTTTGAGATGTTTTGACATGAGTTTGAAGCATGAGCTTTAATCCCTAAGATTGAGTTTTGATATTTCAAGAAACTTATATTTTTAGCATGCTTTGATAAGCAAGATTTGATCTTTTGATCCTAAGCTAAGATAAGGAATCCACATTATTCATATAGTTCATGATTTATAGCAAAGAGAAGTGTAATTGGTTTTTATTATAAACCCTTATGCTATTCTAAGGTGGATTTAAGTATGGGAGTAGTATTTAGCACCGAGTTGGGTATGATTCTAAGGTCTCATACCCCAAAATTACGTGCCACCATAAAATTGAGATTTACGGGCCCGAGGAAGAGATAGTGATCACTAAAGTTAAGGTTCTATTTCGAGTGCAAGGGTAGAACACCTCTCCCCAATGTGGGTAAGACGTTGGACTCCATGTCAGCTCACATGATTTATATCGGTTAGAAGAACCTCCCAAAGAAGACCCCTACTCTTTAAATAGTTTATAGATTTAAAGTCTTAGTATATATTTTGAAAGTTAATATTTTAAGATTTCCAAAGTTTTAAGTTCCAAAGTCTCTAAAAGTGTTACAGTCTTAAAGTTCCGAAGTCTTTGAGTCCCAAGTCCTAAGTTTCCTAAAGTACTATAATACTTATGTTTCAAAAGAAGTCCGTAATTTTCCTAAGATTAAAGTGTATGTTCTAAAAGTTATTATTTTAAGATTTCATCCAGTTGACAAGATTTGAGAACAAGAAGAGGATACAGATTTTAGAATAAGGTGTAATGACTCATGATATTTATATTACATTCTTCCTTATTATTGATTTATGAGATTTAGATTTCAGTTTTTGCTCAAGCTATGTGAGTCATTTATATCAGCATGCATGATTTCTATAAAGATTGATGATATTATTTAACTATTGCATACACCCCCATATACTCAGCACATCCTCAAAGTACTGATCTAAATATTTGTCTATGTGCTATATTGTCTCATAATGTAGGTACAAGTTGTAGCGTATAAACCATATTCAGTCAGTTCACGGCTTCTAGCTAGCAGGTGATGAGTCCTTTTGATTCAAGGGCTCAAGTTAGTTATACAGTTTGAGAAGTATTGTATTTTCTTTATTCATTCATATTGAGTTGGGATAGTAGGGAGTCATGACCCAGGTACCTATAGTCAGTACTAGTAGAGGCTTCATAGATAGTTAGTAGTGTTAATATATGTTATTTCAGTTTTGTTGTAAAAAGTAGAGTTGTAATCTTGTAAATTCAGATTTGTATTGATTGAGTTCAGAGAAGGTTTATGTTTTTGTTGATTTTGTTCAGATTTATGTATTTTATTCAGTTGCTTGTAAGTATGCTAGTAGAAGGGTTAGCTTGGGATCACTTGTGATCCTAAGCACCGTGTGATGTCTCGGGACACATTTTCAGGGCGTTACACTGTCCCAAAGAAATTTAAGTAAAAAAAGTAGGACAATAGGCTTGCCCTTTGCGTTTTTTGCTACTAACGTATACTTGCCTAGTTTTGAATCGCTAAGGTCTTATTTATCTAGATGAAGGTTTAAGGTGCGGTAAGGATTATATATAGATCAAGTGACTAAAATACCCCTTTCAATACAATTGCTTATCCCCTTCTACCCCAAAATTTCTACATTATCCACCTTATGTATCTTCAAACCATTTCCTTTGTTTCCCTTAACCTTTAGCTTAGTATATACCAAACTAATCCAATCCACCATTTTTTTTCAAGCTATTTTATAACTTTACGCTCTTTTTATCCCCTCATTTGTCTCATTTCTCTTAACATTTTATGTTGGCTTTGTATGTTGGTGTATTTATACATTCTAGTGTCACTGTTCTAGTCTTTTTATCCTTGTTTTGAGGATGATTCGTGTGCTATATGGGTTGATAATGGGATAAATGTGCATCTAAGTTTTATAGTACGTGATTATTATGTTCAAAGTGAATTCCTAATAAGTTTGTACTTAAAATGAGTCATTTAGAGTTCAAACAGGGAGACTAGCATTACTAGGTTGAGCTAGGTACTTGTCTAGTTGATCCCGTTGGATCCTACTGAGTTTAATGCATTCCAAATGGTTTTAATGTGTAATTATGAGTATAATACCTTGTTGGTAATGTGCAAGGTTCAATTTTATTAAGTTAAGAGTCGAAACATAAAGTTGAAGATCAATGTGAACTAGCCTAGTCTTATCTCTTGTTTTGATTCATCGTCATGGATGTTGTAATGTGATTGTCTCTTATTCGTGGTGTGTTATTATGTAGGAATCTTAATGATCTGAATAAGATGATATTTTGATGTTGAATAATCTGGAAATTAAAGGAAAATAATACCACAAGACAAGGGATGGAAGGAGACACTCAACACTTAGCCAAAATTTTGGAAGCAACTTCCAGAGGGACCATGTAGATAAGCCTGCGGAGCCTTGGATGGAGCAGTGCTCTAGCTAGGGCGAAGCCTTGGTTGGAGCGGTACTCTGCCTAGGGTAGAGCATTGGCTGGAGTGGCACTCTACCTAGGGCGGCGCCCTTTCCACTCCACTGCTCAATTCTTGTTCAATTACAACTCCTACACGACTTTGGCTTACCTTGTGCTATAAATACAACATTGTACATGTTTTTTACAAACTTTTGGACGTACTTGGATACAATTGGAGGATTATCTACACTTTCTTTAGGATTTTATTTTCTTAACTTTAGCTTTTTCAGAGATTATAACTTGTATTCAATTATGTTTATTACGGTTATATGATTAGCGGCTAAACGCCCTCTTTCTGGGGTTAAGGCCAAGATCATGACTACTTTTATTTTAAATTAAGTTTTTTGAATTGCTTATCATTATGGTTGTTTTTATCCTTATTTTAACTATTAAAAGGATTAGCTACCCTTAGAATATATTCATTGTCGACCTTGTGATCTCGGGAGGGGTTATAGGAAGATAGAACATGGGGATAAGAAAGGTAATGTTCGTAGTCTTTTATGAAATAAGGATTTGGAATTAGCATCTAGGACAAGGATGTACCTAGAAGCTTTACTTAATTCAAACGTAGGATGATAGCTTTAAGCACTTAATTGGATTATTACGTCCCTGCTCAACGATGTAGCTGTAATGTCCAAGTTAGTTAAATGGTTAGAGGTCGGGAGACCATGATCAAGTGATTAACACTGCGAATCAACAACCAAGATAAGCGATTTAACAAATGAAATTCAATAACGTATTATGATTGTTCGTAAGCCTTAACCATGGGCTTCTATCCATTGATTGTTGTAAGTCATTACTTTTCCGCAGTAGTTTAGTTTAATTTTAGTTTACAACTCTAAAACTTTATTTCCTCCTCTCCTCAATTTGTAAAACTAAAATTGGATAGTTTTTTTAACACAAGTCCCTATGGGATCGATATTCGCCTTTTTTGAAGGCTACTATATTACTTGGGAGACCACGTACACTTGTGTATGAGCTTTGACGCTATCAAGTTTTTGGTGCCGTTGCCGGAGACTTGTAAATTGGAAACTATATTAGTTTTAGTTTAGCTAATTGAGTTGTAAATAGTTTAAATTTTTGTCTCTTTTTAGTACTTTTTATTTCTCTTTTTATCATATTTCTTGATATGTCAGTCTTGGATAGATCATTTTTGAGGGATGATAATTCTTTTCATTTTTGTGGAGGACCCCATTATGAGGCTTTTTGTCCAGATTTTGATGCAAGGATTTGGAGGGAACCTACTTATTACCGACCTATGCAGTAGACCACAAGTTGGTGTGTGGTTTGTGGAAATATGTATCACTCTATAGATATGTGTGCTTTTAATCTTGAGTCAGTCATATTTGTGGGCAATGCTCAACAGATAACAAAGGAGGTAGATGTAAAGTTGACTCCCTAGCTGGTGGCAGATAAAGATGTGGATAATTCGAGGAAGTTTGAGTACTCGGAAACTAAAGTTGATGAATAGGTTAAGGAGATACCACTACGATTATGTCCACAAATTCTAAGAAAACAAAAATATGAAGATGATACTAGTCAATCCGTGGAACAAACACAAGAATCATAGCTACTCAACTGATAAATTTCTCTTGAGGCTGTAATTAAAAAGGTGAATATGAGTGGGGGTGTTGTGAATAGTGTAAATTTAGAAGTGGGATTGGTTGGGACTTACTCAAATCACTTTTTTACATTATGTTTAGATGATGTCTTGTTTGTGGAATTATTTGAAATAGTGGAAGTGTGTGAAGATGAGGAACAAGAATTCTATATTCTTGATTTAGCACCAGATAAGCAACAATAAAACACCTCACTTTAAGGCCAAGTGGTTTACCATGAACCATCCATTACTCCGTTCCTTAGTCTTTATACCACCACCCTATGAGCGAGGCAAAGAGATAGATGTAAAGTTGGGGGTGAAATTCATATCCTCAAGGTGGAGGAAAAAGTTGATATGGGTCATGCCGCGACACTAAATAAGGTGCTTCTTGGGAGGAAACCCAAGCAAAGTATGTTTTCTTTTTAGTTATTAGTTTTTATTTCACATAGTTTTTTGATTTGATTTGTCGTAGATTAATGGGAAGTCTGAGTATCAGAAACCTAAGCTAAGGAGCTTGGCAAAGACTGAGTGTAGGGTCTGTGGCCCTATTGATATTTAAATATGCTACTATATAGTCCTAGAGGTCTTAGGGAGTATTTCTATCTCTTACTTTTAAATTCACTTTGGAGACAAAGTAGATTTTTAAGTGTGGGGTGGGGAAATTCCCAATTTTGGGCTCAATTTTAAATTTTTTAGGTTTAGGAATAGTGAGATATTTAAAAGCATTTTGAATGAGAAAATTGCTACTTTTAAGACTCTTAGGCTCATTTTTGTGACTCTTGTACTTGTTGGCTTAAATTTGAATTCATGTTATTATTTGGTTTAGAGTCTATGATGATCCTATTGAGTTAAGCATATGCCATGTGTGTGTAAGGTTCTTGTATCTTCCTTGTTGCATATGATGTCTATAACTTTCTCGGTGTATGTGCAAAGAGAAATAAAGAGTGTGGGTTTAGGAGATGATATAGGCATTTCTTTGATAGCCTTGATTTATACCCTCTATTTGACCTACCTTTATACTTAATCCTAGTGAGCCCCATTAAGACTTTAGCTTCTTCTTTGATAGCCTCATAAGTAGCCTAATCCCTTCTTCAATAGACCTTAGTTTGATCCAAAGCTCCTAGGTGCTTTAATAAAAAATCAATTGATTTAGGAGTATGAAATTGAAGAAGAAAAAGGTGAATTGAATCCCTAAAATTTTTTTATTGGTGTTCAAAAAAAGAACTGTTATGTGTGCTTGGGAGTTGAGTAATGAAAAGAAGAGAAATATGTTCAAATTGAATGGATTGTTCATAGAATACTCCCACCATATTGTTATTTATTAAGCTTAATAAGATGGGGTGGAAACAAAAGTGGTGTAATTGGTTGTTGGAGAATGGTCTCAATTGTATAATGTAGTGTATTAAAGCTCTTAGGGAAGCTAGTCACTATTCCAGATCAAAATAGTTCCCACCCATCCCTTATCCTACATTATAACCTGAAAGAGACCTAATTGATCCTATGCTTAGCATTCTGGTATTAGTAGAGTACGGCACTAAGGGCAAGCCTATGGTTTATTATGTGTAACTTGTGAATTTCTTGTGAGAGTAAGCGTAATTTTATTCTTGTACCCATTATGTTATAAAATTCTTTTATACGAGTTATTATGGGTAACACTCTTGTTGTGAGGGGCACATGTTTGATGAATGTGGTTGATTTGTATGATGTACTTGATTGAGCAATATGCATGATTTTTCCAAATTGGTGTCAATTCTTGAGGCTAAGATGTTTTGAAGTAGTGTTCATGAGCTTTCAACTATGTTTGTAACATGCTTAGTGTAGAAACTTCCATTCTGTGTAGTCATTATGGTACTATCTTGAGTGTATTGAATGTAGTGGAAGTTTATAGTCTCCTTAACTTATGATGCTAAGAGTAAGGAGTGGTTTGAGGATGGACATGGTTTAAGTGTGGGGTGGTGATGTTGGGTATATTTGTACATTCTAGTGTCACTATTCTAGTTTTTTAGCCTTATTTTGAGGATGATTCATGTGTTATATGGGTTGATAAAGAGATAAATGACAATCTAAGTGTTAAAGTACGCGATAACAATGTTCAAAGTGAATTCCCAACAAGTTTCTACTTAAATGAGTCATTTAGAGTTCAATCTTGGAAACTAGCATTACTAGCTTGAGCTAGGTACATGTCTAGTCTACCATGTTGGATCCTATTGTGTTTTATGGGTTCCAAATGGTTTTAATGCGGAAATATGAGTGGAATAACTTTTTTGTAATGTTCAAGGTTAAATTTGATTAAGTTAAGAGTCGAAACATAAAGCCGAAGATCAATGCGAACTAGCCTAGTCTTAGCTCTTGTTTTGATTCATCGTCATGGATATTGTGTTGCGATTGTATCTAATTTGTGGCGAGTGATTATGTAGAAAGATTCATTATCTGAATATAATGATATTTTAATGTTGAATAAGCATGAAATTAAAGGGAAACAACACCACAAGACAAGGTATGGAAGGAGTCACTCAACACTTAGCCAAAATTTTGGAAGCAACTTCCAGAGGGACCACGTAGATAAGCCCACAGAGCCTTGGGTGGAGCGGTGCTCTACCTAGGGTGTAGCCTTGGTGCTCTACCTAGGGATGAGCCTTGTATATAGTAGTTCTCTACCTAGTGTGGTTCCCTCTCCACTCCACTACTTAATTATTGTTCGATTCTAACTCCTACACGGCTTTGGCTTACCTTGTGTTATAAATACAACATTGTACACGTTTCTTACAAACTTTTGGATGTCCTTGGATACAATTGGAGGATGCTCTACACTTTATTTGGGTTTTTATTTTCTTAACTTTTAATTTTAAGAGATTATAATTTTTATTCAATTATGTTGATTATGGTTATATTGATTAGCGGCTAAACGCCCTCTTTCCACGATTAAGTCCAAGATCATAAATACTTTCATTTAGAATTAAGTTTGTTGAATTGCTTATCATTATGGTTGCTTGTTTATACTTGTTTTAACTATTCTAAGGATTATCTACCCTTAGAATATATTTATTGTCGACCTTGTGATCTCAGGAAGGGGAATAGGAAGACAAAATATGGGGATAAGCAAGGTAAGGTTCATAGTTTTGTATGAAATAAGGATTTCGAATTCGCATCTTGGACAGGGATATACCTAGAAGCCTTACTTGATTCAATCATAGGATGATAGCTTTAAGAACTTAATTTGATTATTACATCCCCGCTCAATGATGTAGTTGTAATGTCCAAGTTAGGTAAACGGTTAGAGGTCGGGAGACCATGATCATGCGATAACCCTACGAATCAACAACCAAGATAAGTGATTTAACAAATGAAATTCATTAACGTAGTCTGATTGCTTGTAAGCCTTAACCTTGGGATTCTATCCATTGATTGTCCTAAGTCATTAACTTTCCATATTAGTTTAGTTCAATTTTAGTTTACAACTCTAAAAACTATATTTTCTACTCTCCTTAATTTGTTAAACTAGAATTGATTATTTTTTTAACACAAGTCCCTGTGGGATCGATATTTGGCTTTCTTGAAGGCCACTATATTACTTGGGAGACCATGTACACTTGCGTGTGTGCTTAGGCGCTGTCAGCATATAGCTTTGGGATCAAGTATATATCTTCTCTCTTACGCACATGATTTGACAACTTTACACACAACTTTTTGGCTTATCTTAGTATATCACATTTTCCCCCCAAACTTGGGGTTTGAACCACCCTTACATTATTCTCCCAAATACACACCCCCGAAACTTTGGATTTTTCATATATGTCATTATTTAGAATCTTCATTGCATTAAAGGAGGTTAAGTGCCAAAAAGGACGATTTTCAAAAGGTTTTAGGTGTTTTAGCATGGTTATCATTTCAAAAAGAAAGAAATGGGGCAAAAGGCTCAAAAAGGGTTAACAAGGTAACGATGTTAAGGCAAGAATTTGGTTGTGTGACAAGTCAAAATGGCCTTGGATCATCCTCCTAACCAAGATTACCTAGTATTTCACTTTTAATACACTTAGGGAATGTTTTGGACTACACATATGTACAAGAATTATTTTAAAATCTCACTACACATGGCATTGTACTCATAAAGCAAAAAGTTAGTCTACTGACCAATTCGAGAAATTTGAGCTTAGTAAGTTACTCTGAGTCGTCATCCTTGTAAAGAGAGAGACAAAAATTGAATTTAATGGTCTTACTCAAGAGAAAACTCATCAACATCCTTGTTCTTTATTGCAAATAAATTATATCTTGATTGTTCTCAAAATCATTTCATTCCTCGCTAATGACATTTCGGAAGTGTTTTTGAACTTTTGCCTATTCCAAATCAATTAAAATGGCTAGAAATTTAACCTTAGGATGTCGCCTTGTCATCCATCATGGGTGAGCTATAACTCGATTCGATAAAGAAACTACAATAAAATAAAAATAAATGATCAAAAGAAAGAGAAAATAAAATTTTGCTCCTTAGGAAAGAATCGAGTTTTGAATAAAATCCTTGGAGTTAATTGGACTCGTATATACAAAAGGAAACAAGAGAAATAAACACAAATTGAGTATCACATTAATATTAAGCACATGAGATAAGCCCGAAAAATGGCACCATTTGACATTATCATCAGCATACCTAATAAAGGCCAATCCAAACCCATATCGATAATAAGGAACAAGCCTTGTGAGGGCTAAAGTAAATGCTCATCAAAGTGAAATCCCCATGAGGAATAAATTGAATAAATAATACAAATTTAAAAAGTAAAAATAGATTATGAGTATGTCTATACAATCAACTAAACCAATGTCATCGAAGGTACCAACCATCAAATAAATAATAAGAATGTCCCCACTCCCCGGCTAAAAATCCTTACTTTGTCCCAATGAAAAATAGAAATAGAGTAGAGGAGGGTACAAACTACCTGTGGCTTACTAAGAGCTTGTGTCCATGTTAGTGAGTGGTCGTACTATCTCAGGAGGAGCCTTATCAAACTAGGCTCCTCTAAGCGAGTGCGCAATAAAAGGCAACATATCTTGGTTTGCACTTTTGGGTCTTGTTGGATAACCTTATAGGTTGTTTATTTGGCGTTTATGGTTGTAGCTTATGCCTTATTCTTATCCAAATTAGTGCCCTTCTTGGCATCCCGAGGCATATTCATCCTAGGAGACATACCTATGAGAAAGGAAGAAGAGCAATACCAAAATAAGAGAAAAAAGATAAAACATATTTTTATGAGTTTCATATATGAAGAAAGAAAATAAAGATAAAGCAAAACAAAGGTGATGCAAGGTAACTTCATCATTACGACCCATGGGACTCGTTTATCACAACACTCAACTCTTTGAACTCAACATTGTCACACATTCTTCACATATTGCCCATTTGGCTTATAAAACTTTCATGCCACTAGTAGAAACACAAATGGCTCTATATACTTAAGATTGGTGTCACCCAATTTATCATAGGGAAAGGCAAGCATTCATGTATCTCGGGTTACTCATACTTCACCCATAAATGCTATGATAAGCTCTTTTACTAACTTAAGATATTGAAATTACATTCATATATAATATGAACCAAAAACCACCAGTTTTCAACCATTAAGGAGTTGGACTCATATATAAACTTTAAGAATGAATACATTAACCACTAGTAAAAATCAACATCCCTCTCTCATTGATGTTTTAACAAACATGCGGTGCAGATGAAAGGTAAGAGCTTGAGAAATAGAATAAAAACTCATGTGAGCAGATCAATTCACCAATTCATCACAAAAACACCGTAGGTCCTTACAGTAAGTTAGATCACCCACCACTCAATTTATCAACCAAAACTCAAGAGGGTATTTTAGGAGTACATGTGTGCACTAATTTAAGGAAGGAAGAATTTCTAATGAAACATGAAAGATGAGACATACATTCCAAACCTTTCACTCCAACCATCATAATTTACCAAAATAAACACAAGTGACAAAACTTTAAGGCATAATTACCATGTAAGTAAAACACCATTGTCAATTTGAAAGGAATTCAAAAGTGAATTTTTATGAAAGATCATGTCTTAGGTTACTTAGAAGAGGAAAAGATGAAATAAAATCCCAACTTAATGCATTCATGATTTCATTCATGAGATTAAAAAAATTCTAGAGTTTGAATTAGGAATAAAAGAATTGAAGAATGTAATGAAACAGAGGAGAATTATTGCATTGAAGAACCTGCTTCGTTCTGGGTTCTTTGGATCTATGCCTGGACTACTTAAGCATGTCCAGCACAGGTCAAAACAACCTTATCTAGCTTTCTTATATTCCTAGTATGTTGGACCTGCACCTGAAATAATTAAGAAAGTCCAGCGTAGGACAAGGCAGACCATACCTACGTGATTAACTCCCATCCCCGTTCGAGATGTGCTAGACCTGCGTCAGAATTCTTGAGCAAGTCCAGTGTAGGTCAAGGCAGAACTTGCCTGATTGATCAATTGCCATCTATGTTCTGGGTGTGATAGATCTATATGGACTACTTAAGAATGTCCAACGCAGGTCAAAATAATGCCCTTTAGTTAATTTTATCTAGTTAGAGACCATCTGCGTGTAATATATGTTGGACCTGCGCTTGGATTTCTCAAGTAGGTCCAATGCAGGTCATGATAGTGTGTGACATAATAAGTGATTTTGGACAAAACTTTGGGTTCGAGCCTCCAAACCTACTTTGTCATATCCCAATTTTGCAAAATTACCTGCTACAATAAAAAAAAGCTGAAATAAGTACCAAATTTTTTTGAAAACATTAAGAAAAATCTTTTGGTTTCCTCCCCAGAAGAACCTTAGTTAAAGTCACGATACAAAATCATTTGATTATCATTTTGTATTCTTGAATTGAAGTGACTCAACCGTAGTCACTCGATTCCACCCACATGGTAATACATCAATCCTTGTCAACTTAGCATGAACTTCTTTTTATCATGATCCACCAACTCAATTTTTTCAATTGAATACACATTCGAGACCATGAATGGGCCCAACCACTTAAAATTTTCCATGATACATTTTAACCTATAGTTGAGAAGGAACACATTATCACCCACACGAAACTCTTGGTTCAATTTCTTAACTTTATTCCTCATTTTCTTTTTGGATTTATTTGAATGACGTCCAAAAATTATGCTTTTTATGTCCACTATGGGCCATCCAATAGCACGATGAACTTTTTCATCATAGATTTGGAAGCTTTCCTTTACCGAAGTGATATATGATCCACAATAATGGTTGATAAAGAGTTGTTCTCATAAGGGTTTCTATGATAGGATACAAGAATAATCCTCAAATTAATTACCTCATCTTTTTCTTCAGTCACCCCATTCCCCAAGTTCTATAATGTACCCACCAAGGGGTCATCCATAAGATTCTCCTTTTTTGTGTTAGTCACCTCATCATCAACCCTATCATCAACCCTATCAATCACCGAAGCAAATTGCAAACCTTTGGTTGTTTTATTGATTTGCACACATTAAAAGAGACCTCTTCATTATTCACTCAAAAATTCATTTCACCATATTCAATATCCACCAAAGATCTTTTGGTAGCCAAGAATGGACTACCTAAAATAATGGGGACCTCATGATCCATCTCGCAATCAAGAATAACAAAGTTGGCCAGAAAGATTAACTGGTCTACTTTCATAAGAAAATCACATAAGATGAGGAAATATAGCATTTAGTGTGGAGATGTTGATGTGCTATAGAAATATAGCATTTTCAATGCTTAAGATGAGGAAAAGATACAAGTTTTAGAGGTTATTTTGTTAGATATTATGCTTTTTGTGTATGTTTTGCTGGAAATCATGTTTTGGATAATAAGTTCATGAAAAAGGTGATAAAAGGTGTTTTTGGCTATTATTGGAGAAATTATGGATATTTGGGATGTTTTCCATCTTATTCATGATCAAAGCATATTTGAGAATTAAAGAAGGGATAAAAAAAATGACTCTGGGCACTTACCAAGTCAACATGTGGCCGAATGTAGGACCTACGGACCACATCTAGGCAAAACAAGTACCAGAAGTCCAATATCTCGAGAGCTAAAATTACTAGATTTTTGCTCCCAATACCTGCGATTGTACTTGTGCCCAGTATCAGGATCGCAGGTACTACCTATGCCTAGGGCCAGATCGCGGGTACATACCACATGTGACCACCGATCTAGTTGTCTCCTATTTTATTTGGGCTTTGATTTTAGGATTTCCTCTTGTACGATAAATATCTGTTATGTACTTTTTAGTAAGGGTGACACACTTTTGACATTCAAAAAAACTGTTTTGACTCCAAGATCTGATTTTGATCTTGGGATTTTCTTATATTGACTATAGTACATTAATTTAATTTCGGTTGTGGGTTTTAGTACATCTTATCATTGTAATTTCATCAATGCTTTTAAAAATAAATGTTATTTATTTCTTCACAAGAATGAACAACTAAAACCCATAGCTAGTGTAGTGGAAACCTTAGCAAATTGATGAAATAGGGGAAGTGCTTTCATTGTTCAAAATCGATACCCATGCATGTATTGCTTTGTATTTGTTATGCTAGTTTTATTAATTGGTGCACACATTAGGATCCCACCTAGATATTGTTTCTTACTCCAAAAGAGGAGTATTGACTAGGAAAAGATAATGACAACAGTAATTTAGAGTTTAGCTTTTGATCAACGCTTCTAGGTTCTATCATAGTAAGATGGTTAGGTTTCATCTAATAACTATAGTCTTAAAAGGTAATAGTTAAATGGCATCAATATAAAGGTTAGTAAGGCGACATCCAGGGATTCAAAAGATAAAGGATGAAATCCTTCTACTCGTCCAAAAGACTTCAGAAAGTACATAACCAATCGATTCTTCATGCATAGTATCGAGTTGGTTAAACAAAACATGATAAGCTTACAGAGTTGAGAAGCCTAGGAAAAACATTCCTAGTGTTAACCTACATTGATTACAACTAAAGTTAATATAGTTTCTTACTCGAGATTGCTGCACACTCCCATTTACTTTTCTTATTCTACTTGCAGACTACAACTGCTTGAGATCTGCAAAGCCACGTGTTCCCCTGGGATTTAACCCCAACCTCTATTGGATTACTATATTTTTACATCGATTGTATCATCATCTAATAGGAGATGTTATTTGGATGCCATAAAAACTTTGGCATTGTTGCTAGCAAACATGGTGTTGATTTGTGATTTTAAGTTGTTGGAGTTTTTTTTTTCATAGTTGGGTATACATCGATGTATGCCTAGCATAGCGATGAAAGTCAATCCCTTACTCCCACTGAATCTGAATCTAGAGAGGATCCTACAAATATATGGTAGGATGTCTGAGCATAAAACAGATGAACCTCTTGAAGGTGTTCATGATATTTTACTTCCACCTACTCTCGAAGGATACATGATATTATTGATTGTTAGACTGGTGAGCTGTTAGCTCAAGATGAAGCCGAAAGGAGGGAAACAAAAAAATATCAGCGAGTATCTAGGGAAACAAAGCTAGCTGAGTAGAGACAAGTTGTAGACCATCGAGCAGCACTTGATAGAAATCTAAATAGAGCTAGAGATGCCCATGTTCAAGTGATCCCAACATATCAGTATGTGCAACCATATATAGATGATGAAGAAGACTTGGGATATCTTGAGCTAGCAAAAACTGGAGCCATAGTTCCTCCTGCTTTGCCCCTAGGCTTCAAGTTCGATATTACGTACACAATGATCCAACTCTTAAATCTGAAGGGTGTGTTTATAGGTCTGCCTACAGATGATACAAAATTGCACCTTGCTAATTTCATTAGGATCTGCAGTTCATATAGAAATCCAGGGTACATCAGGAAGAACTTAGACTGAGGATTTTCCCCTTTTCACTTATAGAAAAAACATCTTTATAGTTAGGGGAACTTTCAAGAGGCTCTCTCACCACATGGAACTATTTGTGCAAGCAATTATTGAACAGGTTCTTTCCTCTATCCAAGATGTTGCTGCTTAAGGGAGAGATTTATAACTTCAGGCAACTGCAATCAAAATCTATAAATGAGGCATAGTTTAGGCTCAAGAAGAAGCTAAGTAAGGTGACCAATCATCAGTTGGAAAGGATAAGATTATTAGAGATATTCTATCGAGCCCTGACCATTATCTCCAGATCCATGGCAGAAACCATATCTAGAGAAGCATTTATGAGACTACGCGGGGAGGCAACTTCAGAGATGTTAGATCAAATCTCACTCACTAACTGACGGAGGAAAACTCAAGAGGCTGACAGATGATCTGGCAATTATATCTATTTGTGCCTCCTACGACCAAAATGTAGCTAATAACACAGTAACACAAGAGATTGCGTTGCTAAGAGCTAATCTTGGGATATTTAAAAGGCAATATGTAATAATAATTTTCAAAAAGGTAAATGCAGTAGCAATACATGGGTCAGCTTCCAAAGCTTACTAGTCAAAATTGGAGGAGGAAGTAAGTTATCTGGATCGTTATATGGCAAGTTTCCAAGACCAAGGGCAAGAGAACCAAGGCCGATAGTATTATGACGATTACAAAGACCGTTATAGAGAGAGAGATAGTGACTAGAAAATAGGGATGACTATAAAGAGAAGGGAGATAGATACATACATTCCATCTGGCAGATGAGATGCAGAATTAAGAATGGAAGAGATGTTGGCTAAGCTGGTTAAGGGTCAGGAAAATTAAGAGATCAGCCTTAAGGAGATTAATGGCAATATTTTAGGGTTGACCTAGAAGGTCGAGTCATATACCACTGCTATTAAGCAATTGGAGCACTAGTTTGGGTAGATGTCAACAACTCTTAATTAGATGCAGCTAGGTACAGTTCCAAGAAACACGATACAAAATCCTAAAAATGATCTTCACATATTTTCTATTACCACGAGAAGTGGTATACTACTATGGATTCCCCACGACCTAAGCAGTAGCTATTGATAATGAATACACCTACTGTTGAGTCTTAGAAGAAAACAACTGATAATTGTAAAGCTACTACATATAAAGATAAGGGTTTGGTACTAAGCTAGAAATCAAACAAATTTTGAGATTGCCCATACCTTATCCTAAGAGATTACGACAGAAGAAAGAGGAAGATAAGTTTAAGAAATTCATTAATATATTAGAAGAATTGAGCTTACACATACCTCTTCTAGAGGTATTGGAGCAGATGCTTGGATATGCTAGGTTCATGAAATAGTTGGTAACAAGGAATAAAGGAGCGCCATTTGAGGATGTTGATGGTATACACCACTATAGTGCATCACAACTAGGTCTTTGGCGCAGAAAAATGGTAATCCTGGTGCATTAACTATTTCATGTACTATTGGATAATTCTAATTTGCCAAAGCCTTGTGTGATTTAGGGGAAAGCATTAATTTGATATTGCTGGCCGTATTCAGGAAATTGGGCTTGAACCCTCTGGAATTGACTTCGATGCAGCTATTGATGGCCGACAGAACAATGAAGAAGATTGTGGGAATCTCTTTTGATGTTATCATGAGGGTGGATAACTTTATCTTTTCGGCTGACATTATCATCTTGAATTGTGAGGTTGATACCGAGATACCCATTATATTGAAAGACCTTTTATAGCCACAGACAAAGCTACGGTTGACATAAAGAAAGGTGAGCTGAAATCTAGAGTCAATGTTGAGGAGGCTACATTCAACATCTTAAAGTCAATAAAGCAGCCAACCAACATGAGGATAATGTTGGTGGTTGATTATATTGATGACCCTGGAGGATATTCCTATGGGTATCTTGATGAATTCTGAATAATCAAAATTCCAGTATCATGCCACGACGTAAAATCAAGAGCTGAAAAGGAAGCAAACTATGGGAGTTTTCGTGATGTTTGAGTAACCAATAAAGCCATGTCGTACTGCGATGTTAAATGAAGTACTGAGTGGGAGATAGCCCACTATTTTTAGTGTTCACATTTTTTCTATTTTTCTTTTATGTAGGTTTTTTACTTTTGGACTTCACCGGAATATGGTAAAAATTGCTACATTCATTGATTTCTAGGTAAGGGGGCTATGTGATTAACAAATCATGGTCATAAGTCCCACACGATAAATTGAGTAATAAGCTGAAAAGTTAAAATTTTAAGGATGAACAAAATGTGTAAGGTTGTGGACTTTGACATCTATTTTTACTTTTGGGACCTGAAACTTTATTTACAAGACCATAAATAGCTGGAAAAATATTGAAATGCCTAGTCCAGACTGTAGGAAAGTGGGCCAAAATTTTTGGCCCAACGCATCTGCCCAGCACCTACTGGCCATATGTAACACCCTAATTTTCTGAACTGGAATGGTACACGGTGCTTATGACCCCGAAGGATAACAAGTTAACCCATGAATGATATCTACACTTGTATACTACATAATATAACATAAAAATGCATAAACATGTATTGAATGGCCATAAGGTTCAATTGAATAAACATTTGATAAGAACAATGTCTGAAAATGGTATAACCATATCAAAACAAATCTGAAATAGCTGTCTGACATGCTATAGTCTGGAAATCCTCTAAACTGTCTGAATAAGGAGTTGATGGGACATGTCCCCAACTAACTCCAACTACTAAAACAAACTTAAAACTAAAATAGTAATGGAATCATTGTGTCCTCGAAAGATGAGGACTTACTTCTAACTCTGACTGCTGTTACTAGAATCTACTGCTGATCTAGACCTCGTACCTCTGAACCTATGGTATAATATAATAGAAAGAACCATAGCACAAATATGTCAGTACAACTGAATATACTGAGTATATAAGTGAGGTAGGCTAAATACAAAGGCTTATATGCATAAACAATGCTGACTAATATGAACGTGAGAATACATATATGCATAAGAAACTATAACTGAACTCGTGGTGATACTAACTACTGAAGACATAACTTCAATGATACTGAGGTACTGAATAGATGAATGACTATTTGTGATAGTTTGAATTATGAAGAACTGGTCTGATTGACTGTGTCCAAGAATTTTGAAACTGAATACTGATAACGTAGCTATGATGACTAATATAACTGATATAACTGTGATGATTGGCGTAATTGATGTAACTGATGCTGAGAGACTATATCTGACGGTCTAAGTGATGATATTCACAGTACTATCCGAGTCTATTACTGAAACTGAGACTAAGACTAAAATTGAGACTGTGGGAGGTAATCATCTAACCGACATGCCTCAGAGCTGAACTGGTTAGGGTCCAACCTGTAACCCCAGCTGGAAGGGTGTCAATACTGTGCCATGGGTAGAGATAACATTTGAGTAAACCTTATTTTATTTTGGAGCTCATTCCATCTACCCTGCTATCAGGTAAACTCAAAGGAGATGCATTAGCCCTATGGGTAGGGACATCTCAACCTACGCTAGCTATGTAGTTCTAGAACGTAAGGAATGCTTCTAGGAATCACACCCTCTAACTGTGATAGGTGTGTCCCCATCCTTGGGCTCACTCGGTGCTGAATGCTACTCCCAACTAAAAGACACTAAATCGATTTGCTGAACTGAACTGATTAAATGAAATGATGTTAGTGGGACTATTTAGCAGAGCTAACCTGAGTTTATAAGAGCACTGATCTTACTGAGTATTGAGTTCTTGAAATTTCTGAGAGTACTAAATTACGGAGATTACTGGAGTTACAGAGAACACTAGAATTCTTAAAGTTTTCGATATCACTGAGTACTGACATTACTAAGATGACTTAGATTAGCTAAGATTAACTGAGTTACCAAACTTTCCTAAGTCACATGACTGACTGAGTTGTATGGAACATGGCTTCACTGAGAGTATTGTGAAATCATGACCTGGCTCTAGGTACACAGCTATATTTTTTGGGTACAAGTACCCCAGGACTCGATGGAAGGAAACTAACACACATGACTGACTTTATCATAAGAGTAGAGTCCAAAATTCACAATATCATAAGTAAAGGATTTCATACTATACATGATTCTCAACTTTTTATACATGGAATGGAATGAATAGAACATATATGTACTTGCATAGCTTCAGTATCATGCTCATTCCATATCACAACAACAACACATAATAATAACGTGAATATTCATGTGAAATCATAGAGCATAGAATGTGGACTTGTTATTTAAGCACTAATGAATCATGGGACATGAATTCTATCATTCTAGGAATGTTATCAAACACCTTACATGCACCAGTTTGGGCATTGTTTTATTCATGAATTCAACAACCTATATCACCCAAAGTTCATATATTTCAACTAACATTCCATCCTAGTTTCATACAAACCCATAAAAATTCTATCTTGACATCATTCAACACATAAACAAGATCAGCAATCAAATTAAAACATAAGAATAATGGCATATAGTTTAAAATAGGGTTCTTGCACTTCATGGACGAAAGGAGTCCATGAATGAACACACGCATACCTTAGTTCTTGATTTAGTGAAGATTGACGGAGAGATTCTTAGAATTTGATGGTAGAATTTTCTTGAACTTGAATACCCCAATTGAAAACCTAATGTGTTCTTGAGAGGATTTTGATGAAAAATAGTATGTTTTGATGAAATAATGGCTTAATTCCGTGTTTAGGAGCTTATATAGGGGTGGGAAGATAACCCAAATACCCCTTTAGATATGTCTATTAATTTCTGTAATAATTTCCTGATTTGGGCCCATGGCCCGATGTGGAGACATTGCGTTGAAACTTGTTTATGACCTAGAAACTCACCATAACATGGTGGAATTGTGGAGAGATACTGAAAATTGACAAATGTCATTTCGGCTTATGGTGCGATGCGTCACTGACTGAATGACACTGCTGAAACTTGAAATCACCATAACTTCTTCACCGGGTGTCCGTTTTAGGAAAATTTGGTATCGATGAAAAACTTATTCAATTATCTACAATTTGGAGGGTATAAATCTGTAAAAATACCACCTATAAACCAAGTTATACTCATTCAAAGATGGCCTATGTGAAATCTCACACGAAAATTTGGTAGATTCAAAAGTTCTTAGCTTGGCTTACTCTAAGTGACTCTTATGAACATGCTTAACACATAATAAGCTCTATTATCACTAGGATACTTATCCTAACTCATGTACTCAAACATAAATTACAGGATAGGAGGTTTCATGCATAGGAACAATGGTTCATTTTCTAGCTTAGAAATATATGGGGTATTATAATATCTCCCCCTTGGGAACATTCATCCTCGAATGAGACTGACTAAGAGGGGAAACAATAAGATGAACATGAACTAAACATGAATGATTGAAACATGATCTCATGATTGACGTGACAAATAAAATGATTCATACTGAACTTGCATCTCTGATTCTTGGATAGTTGATTTATGATTGAAGGACTAAGTGTTCTGATGAACTAAGTTTCTCAAAAATGAGAAGGCATATCTAATGCAGAGATTGATAAGCTGAATCTATGTATATCTGATGTATGATTATATGACTGACATAATACATAAATCCATGACTGAAAGTACTGATAAGTTGATCATGCATATCTGATGCGTGAGTATACGACTAAACTGACTCATGAACATGCGACTGAACATGCAATGGTAAAGATACCAAGTTTGAACTGAAAATGGAGAATGGAATGGAATAACATGTTTGGTATTGAAACTTGATCATGAGAACAAGTAAGCTCAAAGAAGACTGTCTTAAACTAAAAATACTGATGAGTCTGATATTAATCACTCAATATCCATGAGAGGGAGCATGAGAACATAACTAAGTCTAGAATGTGATGCATAAACTGAACTGAGTCTGTTTTGCATGACATGGATAGAGTATCATGAACTGAACTGAGACATTGAGCACATGGCTTACTGCTGTGTTTTAGAGTTAGAGGGTTGGCTCATAAGTAACACTTTCTCCAAGATAGATTCATCAAAGAAAATGGCATGTTTAAATCATGAAAGTTTGGGGGCTATAGTATATCTCCCTCTTATGATACTATGTCCCTTAAAAGATACTGGGCTGACTTTGCTGAGATATTGAGGAAGTTGAGGCGATGCACAAGGCACCTAGGTATAAAATCGTGACTGATAATCTGAGATCTGAAACTGAGGCATGACACATGAACTGAGGTGATTACTACTCTAAAGCATACATCATAACTAAGATTGTAACTGGGACTAGTACTAGAACTGAATGTTATGTATGTAAGAATAAATTGCGACTGAGTGTCTGGAATCCATTTCTGAGACATAATACATAAAATAAGCTGAGCTTGCATATACTAGTATGCTTTATCTTAGAGATGGTTACATCCTCGAGATGTCCGTTAGTATGGATTGATGGAAAGATGGGAGAACAACCACTACCAAATTTGACTGCATATTTATTAAACTAGTTTTTTAGCTAGACTGGCTAACTTATGCTAATAATTGAACACTAGGCATGTAAGACTAAACTGAACTTGGTCGGAATAACTGAACTGAGACTATCGAATATTGTACATAGGATGTAAGGAATAACTGAGTACCATGAGGTGACTGAGTATGGATTAATAGAGACTGTATTACTTAAAAATGTACTACATGTGTAATATTATTCTGAAAGATTTGGTAAACTGAGGTACTAACAAATAAGAGAGAAACTGATAGTTGCAACTATGGCATAGCGAATCTGAGACTGAACTGAGTTTTAGGGCCTGATTACTAAACTGGAATAGAATGATGGGTTTGGTTAACTGAACTTCGAGAGTTTGAAACTAATACATGATACATGAGCTGAACTGAACTTGCAACTACTAGGAGGTTCTACCTTGGAATAGTTACATTCTCTAAGATTTTGGATAGTATGAATAGATGCAAGAATGAGAAAACAAACCATACAAATCTGACTGCTCAATTTCTAAACTGACTTGCTGATTTTACTAACTAACTCATGTTGAAACATAAGCTCGAATGAGAGAAAGAGATATAAAAATGCATACCATAAACATGAAAAACATGTAACATACCCAAATCTAGGTTAGGGAAACTTTTTGGATCATGACGGGTCTGGAGTATGTTCTGATGCTGACCACTCTTGGTACCTTGTTGACGCAGCTCTTTATCCCTCTGTGATATAACTCTACAGTCTCGTATCTTGTGGCCTGGCTTGCCACACCCAAAGCATACATCACTGCCTTCCCTACACACACGCTTATGACGCTTTCCACAAGCCTGACAAAGAGGATAGGTAAGAACTTTGCTCTTGCTACCCCTTGACCTTGGCTGAGAAGGACTGTAACTACCTGTTCTAGCCCTTTTATTTTCTCTCTTTATTTTTAAGCTTATGCTCCTCAATCTTTTGAGCATATACCATCAACCTAGACAAGTCTATATCACTAGTCAATATTGCTGTCCAACACTCTTTAACCACTCTACCTGATACCCCAGACAAAAACTTATTCATTCTAGACTTGCTGTCTACCACTACATGGGGAACATACCTGGCTAAACTTAAGGGAGTATTCTTTTACGCTCATTGTACCCTACCTGAGATTGATGAACTCTAACATTTTAACCTCCTTCTGCTCTATAGGAAAGAACCTATCTAAGAAAGCTGTAGCGAACTCTTCCCACTCTATGGGCTCTGTATCTGTACCCCTGTCTACCTTCCACTATTTAAACCACGTATGGGCTACATCTTATAGCTGATAGGTAGCTAACTTTACACTCTAACTAGAAGTCACTCCAATGATGTCTGTGACTTTCTTAACCTTATCGAGGAACTCTTGTGGATCCTCTTCGAACTTGGAATCGGTAAATAGAGAAGCATTCATTCGGGTGAAATCTCAAATCCTAGATGAAGCAACATTCGCCTCTGGGTCTATTGGAACAGCGGCTAGCCATTCGTTCTAAGCTACGACTGAACTGGCTAGAGTAGTGAATGTAGTCCTAAATTTTGCATGAGAGACATACTCGTCCAGGGAATCTACTTGGATGGGCTGAGGTTTTGACTGACTGTTGGTTATTATTTCATTAGTCCTTTCTAAAGACATGTTATATAAACAAAAGGAAAAAGTGAATTAGATTAAGAGATTAATTAGAGCTTTTGCTCACTCGCACGACATAAATACTGAAAGAAGGGAAACTGTTCTAAAACATCTCATAGACTCTTGCACATAAGTGTGGTGCACAACACACGCATGTACAAGAATCTACTAGATGTAGCTTTTAGACTTCTTAGGACTCTATTGAACCTTATGCTCTGATAGCAAGTTTGTAACACCCTAATTTTTTGAACCGAAATGCTACACGGTGCTTATGACCCTGAAGGACCACAATCTAACCCATGACTGATATCTGTACCTGTATACTGTAGAATATAGCATACAAAAGTAGAAACATATACTGAATGGCCATAAGGTTCAACTGAATAAACATTTGATAAGAACAATGTCTGAAAATGGTATAACCATACCAAAATAAGTAACTGTCTGATAAGAACAATGTCTGAAATAACTGTCTAACATGCTATAGTCTGGAAAGCCTCTAAACTGTCTGAATAAGGAGTTGCTAGGACATGTCCCCAACTAACTCCAACTACTAAAATAAACTTAAAATTGAAATAGTAATGGAATCATCGTGTCCTTGAAAGATGAGGACTTACTTCTTACTCTGACTGCTGTTACTGGAATCTATTGTTCATCTGAAGCTCGTACCTCTAAACCTATGGTGTAACATAAGAGAAAGCACCATAGCACAAATGTGTCAGTACGACTGAATGTACTGAGTATATGAGTGAGGTAGGCTAAATGCAAAGGCTTATTATATGCATGAATAATGCTGACTAATATGAATGTGAGAATACATACATGCATAAGCAACTATAACTGAACTCGTGGTGATACTGACTACTGATTCTAATTAATAATGACATAACTTCACTGATACTAAGGTATTGAATAGTTGAATGACAATTTTTGACAGTTCAAATTATGAAGAACTAGTCTGAGTGACTGTGTCTAATAGTTCTAAAACTGAATACTGATAATATAGATATGATGACTGATATAACTAATATAAATGTGATGATCAACATAACCAATGTAACTGATGCTGAGTGACTATATCTGACAGTCTAAGTTCTGATATTCTAAAGTGCTATCTGAGTCTATTACTAAAATTGAGACTGAGACTGAAACTGAGATTGTGGGAGATCATTATTTAACCGACATGCCTCAGAACTTAACTGGTTGGGGTCCAACCTATAACCCCAGCAATAAGGGTTTCAATACCATGCCATGGGTAGAGACAACATGTGAGTACACCCTGTTCTATTTTGGAGCTCATTCCGTCTGCCCTGCTATCAGGTAAACTCAAAGGAGATGCATTAGACCTATGGGTACGGACATCTCAACCTATCCTGGATATGTAGTTTTGGAATGTAAGGATTGCTTCTAGGAATCATACCCTATGACTGTGACAGGTGAGTCCCCATGCTTAGGTTCACTCGGTGCTGAATCCTACTCCTAACTGAAAGACACTGAACTAATTTGCTGAACTGAACTGATGTTAGTGGGATTGTTTAGCAGAGCTAAACTGAGTTTATGAGAGCATTAATCTTACTGAGTATTGAGTTCTTGAAATTTCTGAGAGTACTGAAGTTACGGAGAATACTAGAATTTCTAAAGTTTTCTATATCATTGAGTACTGAGATTACTGAGATTAGCTAAGATTAACTGAGTTACTGAACTTTCCTGAGTCATATGGCTGACTGAGTTTTATGGAACATGGCTTGACTGAGAGTATCTTGAAATCATGAAATGGATCTAGGCACACAACTATAGTTTTCGAGTACAAGTATCCCCAAGACTTGATGGAAGGAAACTGACACACATGACTGACTTAATCATAAGAGTAGAGTCCAAAATTTACAATATCATAAGCAAGGGTTTTTATACTATACATGATGCTCAACTTATTATACATGGAATGGAATGCATACAATATGTATATAATTGAATAGCTTTAATATCACGCTCATTCCATATCACAACAACAACACATAACAATAACATGAATATTCATGTGAAATCATAGAGCATAGAATGTGGACTAGTCATTTAAGCACTATTGAATCATGGGACATGAATTCTATCATCCTAGGCATTTTATCAAACACCTTTCATGCACCACTTTGGGCAAAGGTTTATTCATGAATTCAACAACCCATATCACCCAAAGTTCATATATTTTAACTAACATGCCATCCTAGTTTCATACAAACCCATAAAAATTCTATCTTGACATCATTCAACACATAAACAAGATCAACAATTAAATCAAAACATAAAAAGCATGGAATATAGTTTAAAATAGGGTTCTTGCACTTCATGGACGAAAGGAGTCCATGAATGAACACAGGCATACCTTAGTTTTTTAATTAGTGAAGATTGACGAAGAGATTCTTGGAATTTGATGGTAGAATTTTCTTGAACTTGAATCCCCCAATTGAAACCCTAATGTGTTCTTGAGAGGATTTTGATGAAAAATAGTATGTTTTGATGAAATATTGGCTTAATTCCGTGTTTGGGAGCTTATATAGGGGTGGGAAGATGATCCAAATACCCTTCTAGATACATCTTTTAATTTCTGTAAAAATTTATCGATTTGCGCCCCTGAACGATGCAGAGACATCACGTTGACACTTGTTTATGACCTGGAAACTCACTGTAATACGGCGGAATCGTGGAGAGACACTGGAAATTGAGAAAAGTCATTTTGTCTTATGGTGCGATGTGCTACTGACTAAAATGACACTGCTGAAACTTTAAATCGCCATAACTTCTTCACCGGGTGTCTGTTTTAGGAAAATTTGGTATCGATGAAAATCTTATTCAATTTTCTACAATTTGGAGGGTATCAATCTGTCCAAATACCACCTATAAACCAATTTATACTCATTAAAAGATGGCCTATGTGAAATCACACACAAAAATTTGGTGGATTCAAAAGTTCTTAGCTTGGCTTACTCTAAGTGACTCTTATGAACATGCTTAACACATAATAAGCTCTATTATCACTAGGATACTCATCCTAACTCATGTACTTAAACATGAATCACAGGATAGGAGGTTTCATGCATAGAAATAATGGTTCATTTTCTAGCATAGAAATATATGGGGTATTACACCACAGGTGGCCCCTGCGCCCATAGCCTGACCACAGATGCCAGCCACAGGTAGCTGCCGCTTGTTGGCCAATAGTAGGCCTGATTTTTAATTTAAATTTTTGGCCCATCAATACCTATATATGACCTAAAACATCCCCACCTGTATTGAAACAACTGTAACCTTATTCTAACTCATTCTAATATTAAAAACTTTACTTTTCTCTTTGAATTCAAACTTTCCTCTTAAACCAACAACTAACCCCATACTTAAGTGAAGGTTGAATTGTCACTTGTTTGTGATACCAACTTATTTCAACACTCTAATAACATATTTCAACTTTGGTGTCCTTGATTTCTTCATTATTCTCTTTCAGTTCTCCATATAAAAGTAACTTTCTCGGCTCCTATTGGTTATGTATTGATCTATCTATTTATTTAAACAAGTTGATATGTGTATTCCATGGAAAAATATATAGAAACTATCATGATTGTATGTAGGATCCTTGAAGTATCTTAGAAATTTAATGTTGGGTCTTTTTTAGATGAAAAATCTAAAGTTAGGCCCCAATGGAAGTTGAACTTGAATGAATAAAGGTAGTGCAAATAGTTGAGCATGTTTGTTTATTTTGAAAACCGTGAGTTATGATAAGTGTGTGTACATTGTACTTGTTTCAATTTCAAATAGGTTATAGGGGTGTGAAAATTGAGGAAAAAATTAAACTTTTTGAATTTTGAGTTCTTCTTAAACTTTTGCTATCCTTCTTTTTGTTGGAAATTAACAACTGATTTTTTAGGTACATATGAATCCTAAGGCTTTGAAGACAATAAAGGTCGATACTAAGAGGAGATGGGAAGAGTCTCCCAAGACTAGAGATTCAGTGGAGAAGTACCCGCGATAGCAATATGGAGATGTGTAGTTGAGGTAACAAGCAGAGTCAAGAGAAGACAGACTCATCATACTGCTCAATTAGTTGCTACATAGCAGAGAATGAAGTTAACCAGGATGTCACAGCCACACACTTCTCCACCTGACGATGATGAGGATGAGGAGAAAACAGAGTCTAATTTTACTCCACAGTTTGCTGCTCAAGACCCCCCAGTTTGAAGAGGGGTCCCATGATTTATCTGATGAGGTAGAGTAGGAAGAGCCATCAGTGGTGCCCTAGTTTGATGAGTGTATTGCTATACGTGTACAAAAGAGAGATATACCCTAGTCTAAGGAGGGTATATAGCAGGATACCCACGATGAGTCAGTATAGCAGGGTCAGAGTCCTACTCTTACATATTTTTTAGGTGTAGCTACCGAGGAGAAACATTAGAGTTAGTGTGTACCAGGGATGCAGGAGATATTTATAATTGACAATTGTATCTGGAAGGTAGGCAGACCTACGAGGTACATTTATGAAGAGCGTCAAATTAACCTATTAGGGCTAGATCGAGTACCACACAACTGCGGGTAGCTTTTCATAGATATCAGCTAGAATGGATGACTAGGCTAATTAGTTCTTACAGCCTAACTATGGTACATGAATTTTATTCATCCTACAGAGCTACCGTGGTCCTTCATATGCGCAGACATCTAGGACTAATCAGATTTTCTAGGCAGACATAGCTTGAGTACACATTGGTTATAGGGGACAGAGTTGACATATCAATAGTAACTATCTGTAGAGTTATCTTTGGCCCAAATTACATTACTTTTGCATCTACAGCTGAGTCCGACCATAAACTAAGGATCACACATGATTGATATATTATGCGGAAGGTTAAGCACTAATGTGAGAAGGTTGATATGGCTAGGTGGATTGCCAGTTATATTCACCACTGGGTGATGAGATCCCATGGATTGAGAGGAATACTATGATCGATAAGGGCCTATTAACATTTGAGGCCAAGTCCTTGTGTTTGTTGATTTGGTACAGACTAATACCTACTACTTTTGATAATACATTAATGTGAGAGAAAACTCTACTGGTTGCATTTTTGATTGATGGATATGATGTTGATTTTGCTTCAATCTTCAGGTATGAGTTACATGATAGAGCCTTTAGGGAGTTGACTAGTCTGCCATTCCTATGTATGATTCAGAGGCTATGTGATGAGACTGGTGTGCCTGAGATACCAGGAGTAGACGAAAGGGTACCTGCAATAGCAACTGTGCAGACTAGGACTATAAGGTATCTAGCATGTCTAGCCTCTTCTAGGAGATCGAGACAGTAGGCAGTAATACCACATGCCCGGTCTGAGGGCCCTTTACTTTTCGCTGATCATGATAATGCATATCGAGGTGATATGGGTATTAGCATTGATATGGAGATAAGGGAGTAGGGAGAGACTCCAGATTCCAGTACACAGGAGAGAGGACACCAACTACTTTTTTTTAGTCTCGACTTTGACCTTAGAGCTAGTGGGTGAACCTTTAGAACCTACTCTCCTATACAGTACAACTCCTACTTTAGGTATGATCACCATATCTAGAGAGTTTTTGCATTTTTTAATGGATAGTTAGAGGCCAGAGATGCTAGAGTAAGGGTTAAGACTGAGATGACTACTCTCTATAAGCAAATGAGATCAGGGTTAGGAATAGATTTGAGCAGGCTTTGGCTCGGTGGGAGGCAATATAAAGTACTACATTATCTGAGCTACATGCCGACTTCTAGACACGACTTGATAAGTTTGAAACATGAGGTATAGCCTAATATACATAGATATCTACACAGATCTAGCCCAAATGAGAAAGGAGTTTAATGTATTACGAGCATTGGTATGCTCTCTCATGGAGAGGTGTGTTCCAGCCACTCACTTAGTTATACCTCAGGTGGTCCATATATCACATCCGTATGTATCGAGATAATTTAATTTTCTCGAAGAGGGTGATGAGGAGGTCCCAATAGTTGGGGCCAAGAGAGGTCTCATAGATGAATTGCAGGACCTTAATTTACTATATGACCAAGCATTTAAAAAGGCCAGACATGATTATGCATTCATTGATAGGCAGAGGCATGCATCTATAACAGTGGGTGCATCATCAATTAGTGCACCGCCACCACCTTTGCCAGCTGATATGCCCCTATCTGGGGATGCTCTTGATTTGGCGTCCTAGTGCATCTCAGATATGTTCTCACTTCTCTCTATTTTATTTTGTTTTAGTACATTAAGGATAATGCATAATTTTTCATTGGGGGTGGGCATACCATGCCACTACGAGTTTTTATTATCATGCTTTTTTTTCATCGGCCATAGTATGGTTGTAGAATTGACATATCTAGGATAATTTGGTGTCGTATTATGTTTATCTTTGTATTTTTTAATTTTTGTTTAATTAAGAGATTTTAAGTATTTAGGCCAGTAGTCATATCTTGACATGTGTGGATAGGTAGTAGTTGGTATTTAGGTATTAGTTGGTAATATTTACACTATGCAACGTGTGTGAGAGATACTTTCTAGTTCCCTTTGTGTGTTGAATTCAGAACTTGCCTGGTTAGTCTTTCCTAGATTGAAAGATAGTCGGTTAGGAAAGGGTCATAGGCCATTTTTTTTTATTTTAGTCTACTTTTAGCCTAAATGACCTTTTATGTGTGAATTATAGCCCTTGATCCCTATTTTGTGCATTTTAGCCTATTTTTCTTATTTCACTATTCACCTTCCCATTTATTGTATAATGAACCTATTTTGGCCCTGGTCCTCTTTGGATATTGTGCACCTGAAATCAGGCAAAATGCCTAAGTTGAGGATGTATAGTGTAAAATATGTATGAAGAAGGGTAAAATAAGATAAAAAGGTTAATAGGGTTGGGTGTGGT